>NC_136889.1:14796086-14843339 GCF_949152265.1 Phoxinus phoxinus | reverse complement strand
AAACACTGAATTTAAAAGTCTTGCAGTATGGGGTCTAAAAGTATGTGACCACTTGTTAAATTAATTCAGTGTTCCCTATACAATTACCATGAATTCTGACTTTAAATTATATGGTTTCAATGTTTTTATTTTTGGATCCAACTGTATTTATTTTAGAAATGTCTCCAGTTCTCTCATATACTGTTGTGTTGTTTGTGTGTTGTTTGGGATTGTTTCGGCAACAGCTGCGGTTTAAACCTTATTTTAAAGTTAGATATTGAGAAAGTGAAATCAAGAAAATATGTCAGGGCCATATCTCAAGATGTACACCAGTAATGTTTTTTTTCTTTCTTTTTTTAAAAAACATGTTTATTAAAGCTATACATGTCCTAATTGAACTAAGGCCTAATCCTGGCTTAGTCAAAGCCTTGTCTGTGGAACCAGGGCTTTCTTATATAAAAAAAAAGGTAACCCTCAACCTAATCCTACCCTACCCCTATATTAAGTAAATGTTGTTACTTAATATTACTCAGTACTTTACAGTAAATGTATAATTACATTGTAACAATGACACCTTAAAATAAAGTGTGACCAAAACAATAATTATAATTGTGTTTTTTGCTTTATTGGGACACATCTGATTATTTTGTGTAGAATAAAGTAAATACATAAATATAATTAAAGTATTTAAGCTAATGTTACAGTTAATAGAAACAACAAAACGGTTTCATGCCCTCTCAGTTTTTTAGTTTGGTTTAGAATTTTGGACTCCACTGTATTATAATGTAGGCTAAATGTATTTTCAGCCATTATTCTTACAATTTCATCCTTTTTTAATTTGTTTATTGTGGGGGGATTAACTATAACCTTTCGTTCACCTGATATCAAGTATCCCAGCTTTATTAATATTATTTTTAAAAATGTAACCGGTGGACAAATAGGTCCCAGTGCTTCTCACATGTGACCACAAGCTCGGGCATGTGAGCTGGCTGTGCTGTCCTCTCTGGATGACAGATACATCAGGTCTGGGTTCAGCTGCAGGGCCTCAGGAGAGTGAGAGGGAGCACTCTCATCCTGCCCAGTGTTGAGAAGTGTGGTGTGGGGAGAGTTTCCAGTTCCACTGGGAGCACCGGCTGGTGCCTCGGCCATATGCTCAGGCCATGCGAGAAGCTGTTGTCTCAGACCTCTTTGGCCCTCTCAAACTCAAGCCCACCACAACTACTAAACATTTTCCATTGTCCAGATACATTTCCTTTGGTCTCTCCTCTGTGTCTCGTCTAGTCAGAGGACGATGGTGTAGGATGAACTGAGGCAGAGGACAAGATTAAAAAACGAACTCGGGTGACATGTAAGTCTTTGTTTTAGGGTTTATTATGAGCGCAGATGAAACACATGCGCACACACGCTCGCACAAACATGCTCATTGATAGGAGTACTGTATTTTTCATTATCAGACTCCCTATCATGCTGTGCCTCGCTCTGGTCTCAGTGTGTGTAGTTCAGGCCTGCATTATCTTGAGAGTAGATTTGCTCATATTTGCTGATGGCTTCTTTTTTAACAATGGTCCATCAGCCTGCTATCATCAAAGGTCCTGGTTTTAGGTTGAATGGCTGCATCTTGGGAGCACATTAGGCTGTGTGTGCATGACCTGGTTGTGTGGCTTTGATGTGCCTTTGTTCTCTGACCCATTTGAGTCTTGGCTGGGCATGTGGTGTGCCTGCAAAAAATCCACGGATTTGGGTGTATCCATAGCCCTCCTTCAGCAGGGGCTCGTTGGAAAGGACCCTATATGGCAACGTGCGGCAAGTTGAGTCCATGGAGTCAGATCAAACACTCAAAAAAGAGTCATATTTAAACAAATTATGATTTAAATATGCATAACTTTTAAAACTATTGAAAGTAATGCCAAAGCAAATACAGTTGATGTGATTTACCAAACTGGATTATTTAAAACATTTAATTAACTAAATCAAGTTGTAATACATTCATAATATAATATTAATTTATTCTTAATTCATAATACTGCATGTATACAGCATATAAAAATTACTCAATTCAATTAGATGGAAGTGTGTCAAACAGTTGAAATGCGTAAATATAAAAAAGTGTACATTAGAAAAAAGATGAGCAAAAGAACAGTTAGCTAAAACATATTTTTTTAATTTATACTGAAAAATACTGCAGACATGCTTACAGTAAAAAAAAAAAAAAATGTATAACTTAGTTGCCTTACCATATACAGTATAGCGAGAATCATATGGTTAAACTCCAAATTATTTGTTTTACTGTAAAATACTGTAATGTATGACTTATTTTAAGTGCAAACAAATTACTAGATAAATTTGGCAAACAAAACAGTCAAAGGACATTCCCAAAAGTCCCTTCATGACATATTGTTATATTTTATTTAAATAGCCTTATCTCTTTTTTTGTTATTAAACATTAGAGTGTTTTGTGTTCCATTTTCTGTTAATGTTCATTGCATCATTCTAGTGTTCTGTGTTACCTTGTGCTGTTTTTTTAAGTTTATGACCCTGTGTAACGTATATACATACACATACACACACACACACATACACACACATACATATATATATATAGATATAGATATAGATATAGATAGATAGATAGATACAGATAGATAGATATAGATAGATAGATAGATAGATAGATAGATAGATAGATAGATAGATAGATAGATAGATAGATAGATAGATAGATAGATAGATATTACACAGGGTCATACACTTATTCATATATATATATATATATATGAATATTGGACATGTTTTATGGACCAGTAACTTACAATTCATTTTTGTAATTATTTCTGATGTTTTTTTTATTGTGCCACCTGTATTATTATGGTGGTTATCAGTACATTTTAATTTTAAAATTAGATTTTGGTCAATATTTTTAAGGGTGAAATTCTAGCAACCACAATTTTTTTTTACTATACACATTTAATGGGACAATTTCCAGTGTGTATTTTCAGTTATATGCTTTATTAGAACTTACCATCATGTCAAAACATTCTCTCTACCTCAAAGTGAATATTATAGTTGCTAATTAAAACCTGCTCCATATAGTACAAATCTTAGCATCGTTTCATTTGCATCTGTCTGTAATTAACTCTGAATTTATTTGTGAAAGCTCAGCTAGTCTCAACGTTCGACATTGAATCTCTTACTGTTGTGACATGCATTTTTTCTTACTCGCTGCTTTGTTAACCTCTAGTTAGGTAGATTTTTAACCTATTAAAAGTGTAGAAAGTCAAAGTTTCTTTCCCCCCTCTATTCCTGTAGACAAGCTGTGTTCAAAAACACATTTAAAAAAACGAGGACAATTATGCATCTGTGCTTTTGACACAGAGCTAGATTTCAGCGAAGACTACGGAGGGTAAATTGGCCTATTTCAAGCACAGATCTGACATGTTTGGAGTCAGATAATGTGCGTCAAGGAGTGAAGGCCCAAAGTGATTAAAGCTAGCCCAGACATAATTATGTCAAACTCTGCAGTTGTCCTAATCCCTCTCTAGTTGAAAGAGATTCCTCTGAAATAGTAGCAGAGATGAGAAGGGGGAAAGGAAGGTGAGAGAATGCAAGAAAAAGTGAAAGGAAAGGGTTTTGAAGTGGTTTGCCACATTACTGAAGTACCCTCTGCTGACCTATCCAATTTGGGTGAACAAGGCACCTGCTTTGAAAAATATTGTAGCCATTTTTATGGAGCACCACAATGCAAAGCAGAATGTGAATTGAGAGTAATATTTGTCTTAAGATCCTAATCAAACTTTCATAGAGACAAGTTGTTTAGTATATGAACTGCTTGTTTTGTGAATTCAGCTTTATTAGACTAAAATCCAGTCAAAACAGTTTTAGCTGGTTTAAGCTGGTTTTACAGGCTAATATGATGTTCAGCTGATTTAGTGTGGCAGGCATCTGAAAAAGTGCTTAAAACCCATTTAAGACCAGTCAACAGTAAACCAACTTAGGATATTTTTCTCTCTTTCCTTAACACAGTGGACAACAGTTAAATCATTCATATTTAAGTCCAGAGTTTGAGTTGGAACATACGCGTTTGAACGTCATTTAGTTTAGTGGGATTAAAACAATGGATCCATTAGTTGTGCACATTTTGAAAATGAATTTAGCCTCGAAGTAAATATATAAACCTGTCATAATAATAAAAGCTGCAAATGGAGTGCTGGATGTATTCTTTCATATGCCGCTTTCTTACAATCTGATTTCCATATAAAAAGGGATGACAAGACATAAGGGTCAGCCTCATTTGAGTGTGAGATGCATTTAATCACAGCCATGTTTATTACACACACAAACAATTAATGAGGCAACTCTATCACACGCTATTTCAAAACCACTCCTCGCTCCTAGCATTTTATTACCTCATTTGGCATGTCAAGATCTGTGGGAACAGAGAACATAATCAAGCATTACCTGTATTTATGACGCTGTGATATAAGGGTGAATAAGCCATCAATCAATACGCAAAAGAGGCTGTTATTTTCAATTAGCAAGGGATCAAATTGGAATGAACAGCTATAGTCCATGCTGATGTGGGGAACATGGGGAAAGGGATGTTGTGATGGTCTTTTCCAGGGCAAATGAATAGAGAGCTCTTATCACTGGCGAGACTCTATAAAGCAGCTAAATGAATAATCATCCGTGAGTTAGAGAGAGGGTCCCTTTTTAACAAGCTCAATTTGAACCCTGTAACACTAGCAGGCTGGAAGAAATGGAAGGAAGATAGAGGTAGAGAGAATAGTGAGATGGACTTATAAGAATTCTAGAGTGCTGAACATTACAGTCAGTAGAGTAAAATTAAGTTTCTTGAGTCATCTTCTTGGTTTTGCTTGCCTGTGATCTATTATAAATAAATGCGGTAACACTTTACTTAAAGCCTTTAGATAATGCATCATAAAAGGTATTTTAAAAGCAGCAATTATGCCTTATAATAGCTTGTAATGCATGGTAGGATCTCATGCATTCATAAAGACCCGCCCCTTTTAGTTACTGTTGCTATGTCCGACAAGCTACGCCGCTCTCACGCCACACCATGTTCTCACGCATTGAACAATACATCGTGGAGCAGAGAGGAGACTGACAACACGCCGACAGACAGGACAGACCAGGTTACTTTTGATATGAAACAAAGTCTCAACTTTCAAATTTGGTCATTTTTTTAAGAAATGTAAACAATAAATACCGTTTTGTGGCTCTTTAATGTGTCTGACAGATCTCTGTAGAGCCTCAGTTAAAGCTGCACTCTTCCTTCTTGTTAATTTATAGCATCAAATAAACCTGAATGACTCAATGAAACTCAGTTTTTCCAAGTTCAAATCCTCCAATGTAAATCTACTATCTCTCCTGACTGCTTTGTCATACAAAATGACAGATGGCGGATTATGATTGGTCAGATCGCCTGTCAATCAAACTCCCTGCGAAGGGTCAATTGTAACACAGTTATAATACATTATCTATTATACACCCCTAGAAAGTATAATGCATTAATACAAACACCAGTTTCAGATGTAACAAGGACTCTGCAAATATTATAATGCATATTAACTTTGGTTACAATTATTTATGAAGAGAGAGATAGACACACACACACACACAGTGTAACGTCATGATTGACAGCTGTGGTTGAGTCTATGGGAGTATGGGCGGGATCTTGACTCCTGACGACGTAATCGGTAACGACCGATACTGGGATATTTTGGCTAGTTTTCTACAGTGGAAGGAAGTGGAGCTTTCCATCTTTTTTGACAGTCTATGATATGGCACTCCATTCATAAAATACTTCAATGAAAATTATATATTTTTTTACAAGCATTTAAAGGAGCATCTTTAGCTTGTTTCAAGATTTAGTTGTTAAACGGCAGTATGTCATTTTTGGGTCTCTACAAAGAAAGAAAGTCTGCTAACTTGTCTGTGTGGATATATGCCATCAGCACATTCACACCAGCTGTTTTTGTGTGCCAGTAGCCTGGGCGGGCATTTGAGAGCTGAGGAGAGTCTCGTTGCACTGCTCCTAGGCGGCGATGGCGGTCATATTGCAGAAGACACGGGTGAGCCTCTTTCATATCTGACTGTTTGGTCTTGGGTAGACTCTCGGTCCACACTGATGAGCCATCTGGAAATGGTTTGGTGCCATCTTCTATAAAAATCATGCCCCTTTATGAGCATGACCTCAGGCTCATCATCACTCATACTGTATGGCCATAATAAGAATATGATACGGAGAGCTCATGCCACAGCGCGTTGTGTTCTGATGGCATCTCCCTTTTGGCTGTAAGTACTCGGTGCCAGGCCCTGATTGAGTTCAGTGTTTACAGAAATAGTCAACTTATACCTCAGTCTCGCGTGTGTGTCACCGACTAGATCATCTCGTAAATGCTTTTCTTGTTTGACTTTCCATCCTGTAAAAGTTTATCCCATAATTATTTGAGTTATCTGAACCTTTTTTTCACTTCCTTTGATGTGGATCATATTAGGGGGAAGTTAAAAGAAGTCACTCACGTTAGTGTACACTTTGAGACAAGGTTTATTAAAGAAACATATATATTTCATTGGATTCAGTCACTCGCCCAAGAGAGGCTGACGCTCATATTTACCTTTATGAAGATTAGAAGAGGACATCAATGCCTCTGCTCGGCTTTGGAGTTGTTTGTTTCCCGTATTGGCGAGGAGCACTTTGAAGAAACGGGGGTTGGAAGCGTCTGTCTGTCATTTTAGTTTTTTTTGTTTTTTATTCCCGTTTGCAATTTTTTATTGTTGGGGTAATAATATTATGTGCTTATTTTCCCCCAGTTTCGTGGTTGCAGGATTTATCTCATATATCTATTCAGAAAGTACACTGTAAAAAAAAAGTTGCTGCCTTAAATTTTTTAAGTACAATCACCTTGGATGTTTAAGTCATTTCAACTTAAAGTACATTAAACCGCTTTTTTTAAGTGAGCTAAATCTTGTATAACATAAAAAAGAAAGTTGCTTAACTTATTTTGATAAGCAATGTAAAAAAAACATGTTGTCATAACTCATTGATCGTATATTTGTTTTCCTTTTGCAGTGTATATGTATTTTTTTTGCAAGGGACTTTCAAAAAGTCCATCAAAGGTTTAAAGCACTAAAACTTGGCCTGTCATTGGCAATGATTTTCTAATCATCTTTATTCTAGTATAATATTCATTGCACAAAATTGTGCGGGTGAAATATTAGCCAATGCTTCAGTCACATTATGGCAAAATCAACGTAAGCCCCTTTAAAGAATTTATGAAGTTTTAATAAGCAGTGTGTGTCACATTTGAACTAATCATACACAGCAAAGCCGCACACAAAGCCTTCTCTGTTTAGTTTCAAAATTCACATGTTAATTGTGCTGCGAAAGCCACTATGAAATATAGTCTTCCTACTAGATGTTATTGTTGCCGTTTGTTATGTGCTTTATGTAAACTAAGCAATACACCAACAATTGTCTGCATAGCTTGACAATATTGAAACAATTCTACCTAAATTCCCAGACTAATAAAAAACAGATTACAGTGCGCAGGCACATGGAGATCGGTGTTAAATCATTATGGTTTCAAACGCTGGGTCATGCTGATTTCCATAATGCATAATCTCGCCACATGTCGGCCTGTGGCTTCTGTCGAGGGAGGACACTGGCTCATATGTGTCCTTCCCCACCCCTAATGAAGCTGCGCTCTGCCTGGGCCTCTTATGAGAAACAGCAGCTCCGGCCACCCTGCTTTTTCTCGTCTGTCTAGATTACCAAGATCACAATCTCTACATGCAGCCAATTACATACATGGAAATTGAATAGATGAAGAACTGAGCAAAGCAGGAATTGGCTTCCAAGAGAAAAAATGGGGCGGCAAAAGATGGGGGTCCGTCCTTGTTTCGATCTCTTTTCTTCCACCTGTCTCCTCACATTTGTCTTTTACTTGGTGACAATGTGGGCGAATTCTGTGCGAAAGCGAGTAACGCTATGCACTACTCGCACACTTTTGAGCAATGCAGGGCATTACTGTATTTAGTCTTTCATGAGTATGAATTTGGAATTTGGATATGAATTGGGCATTTGATTTAAAAAATAATAATGATGTACACAGATACATCATTTATTATTAGCACTGCAAGATTTTGTAAAAACAAATATAAGAATTTGATTTCATGGTGACTTTAAAACTAGTACTTTTTGGCACTTTTTTTGTTTAAACAATTTAACAAAATGAGTGCAACATTACTTTGCTTATTGCCTCTTTGTGAATCAAATTCTAATTTATTTAAACGAATGCACTATTTCTCCATGTAACAATATGTCAATATGTACGAGAGTACTGGTTTAAAATTCCAGGTTAATAAGTCAAGTCAAAATTATTCCCAAGGACTAGAAAACAAAGATTTTATTGAAATGACCATTGCATGTACCCTGCGATTCATGAAGGTTGCGCACTTTCTTTTGTAACAACTCTCCAAGTAGGATCCCCTTCCCATAGTGCCCTTCAAGTTCACAAAAAAATGCCTGCATTCACCCTAAATGTGTGTCTCTCTCTCACTCTCTCTCCCTTTACATTTTCTGCCTCTTCCCCTCTCTCTTGCTCATCTTGTAATTCTTTCTCTTCCTATTCTCATCCCTCGCTCTTTTCCTCTCACTGGTGTGGAAATAAGTCTGTCTCAGGATGGCTGTTTTGAAGTGAGACCTGGGCTTTTTTTTCTGTCTCACACTCAGACTTACTTTCTTCAACTTCCTGTGCTCGCGTTCAGGGCCGCTCTTTATTTACATTAGCCTGGCCGAAAGGCATTGTAGGAAGTTTCGAAACCAGGAGCGCCACAATGGCTCCTTTAAGCTGCCACCCAAAAGCCATTTGCAGTTGGGGCTAAGAGGATTTGTGACGCGTCTGTGTATCAGCCTCTTCAGAAATAACAGAGCCACTTTCCTCAAGCTTTGGACAAAAGTCAAGCACCACTAAGCAGAGAGAGAGAGAGAGAACATTTAGATAGAACATACTTGTTAAAAAAAAGTAATATACCTTTTTGAAGTCCATCCAGTACAAAGTCCATCCTACAATTGTAAAACTGTCGTGAGTTTTCTGTGTAGTGTTGAGGTGGAACTGATCATGATTTGAAGGTTCTGGATCATTTAAATGTTGGTAAGGTTCTAGGATCAGCAGATTCTCAGCGTCGACAATAAACTGACCAGACATGTTTCTTCTCTCTTTCCATTCTAAATATCCCAGGCGTTCATCCAGGGTTTATTTTCTCTTGTCCACTCAGCTCTGTTTAGATCTAACACCAGTGATTTCTCCCTCTTCACATTCTACAATGTCCCTTTATGATGCAAATGCTGAGATTGACATCCTATTTTAGTTGCATCTGAGAGTGCCAAATTTCTGATTAGCCGTCGCGTTTAAATTTGATTTAATCTGGGTAAATTTGCAGAAGAGTTAAGATGCCAAAGCACTTTTTCTTCCAAGCTCGTGGATTTGAGCGCTTTGCGGCATAAGTATTATCCTTTCTCTCACTCCCTTTCTCTTCCCATCCTGGTCGTCTTTTGTCTTTTTTCCTTTTTCCTATAGCCTTTTTAATGAGAGTATTTTTTATAAACATAAATATAGTATAGCTATAGCTGCATTTTACTCAATACAAATGAGTTAATGCAACATGATTATCATGATTATTACTGCATGAATAAGTTTTGTTGCATTAACTGGAACTGGGCAGTCGGTTTCTAATTCCCAGCATGCTTTGCGTGGGACTGGATCGGGAGAGTATGTGTTGAAATTAAGCTTTAATTTATGCTTTTGTGTAAAGACTTTGTGTTTTGTGTTCTGTTGTGTGAGGATTTAGAAGAGATTTTGGGGTTTCAATTGTGCTTAAGGCTAATTTGTGGTTAGGTTGATGACAGGTAGATGGAAATGCTGCTTTGATCAATTGACCAGATTTTTTTTGTGTGTTTTGCTCATCCCATATTTAAGGGATAATCCACAGCTAGCTGTGCATTACACAATTTTATTGCATGACGTGGATGCAGACAACCACCTGACGCAGAGTGCATTCAAATAGTTTACTGCCCAGCTAGCCATGGATTATCCCGCTTTTACCATGGTCAGTTGCCAGCATTGACAAATCTTTTTCCATTTCCATCTCTTACGGCTTGTTAGATCTAAAATTCTGCTTTAAATCAGAGAGACTGCAGTGTGGTAGATTACATTTATTTGCATGAATAGTATAGCATTTATTTGAATTCTTATTGATAGAGACAGACAGAGCGACAGAGAGATGAGTTATGCATAATGTTAATTACCTGCGTCTATGAAGGGTCTCTCTCTACAAACAACTTCAAAAACACTAATGTTACACACTCTAAAAAATGCTAGGTTGTTTCAACCCAAATTTGGGCCAACTATGGACAAACCCAGCCATTGGGTTAAATTAGTAAATTACATTTTTAACCACATATTTGGGTTTTGTCCATATTTGACCCAAAATTGGGTTGAAACAACCCAGCATTTTTTAGAGTCTAGTTGCTGGGGAATACATTGTAGCGAATGCGATACAATAGCAAAACTATTTTATTAATTAAAGCTGCGGGGCAGCATTTAGCAGGACATTAATTAGAATGGATATTAAACTGACTGTAACTGCCTCTGTAATGCATTAAACGGTTGTAATGTACACCTTTCAGACAATCAGATCTGAGTATTCAGACAGACCATGGAACATAATTTAGTTAAGCTAGAAGTTAACCTGAAAGACACATGCCTTTTTTTGTAATTTACTAATTACTGTATTAACATCAAAATGGAGCTAAAACATCAAATTAGACTTGTAGGCTTTACTTGATGTCTCGTTCCTTTAGTTCCGACTGACTGTAGTTTTGCTGGATGGAGCTCATATCTGGAATGTGAATTTGTGTAGGAATGCCAGTATCGCAATAAAACTCTCTGACTCTGAAGGCCCAGCGCTCCAGGCCACGATATTAATCCTCATTTTCTCCATCCCTTCTTTTACTTTTGATTTCTCTCTCTCTCGCTTCTTTCTCACTCTCACTCTTGCTTACCCCAGCCGGTTACACAAACCAGATGGCTGCAGTGGCCCGAGCCACTGACGTATGGACGGTCTGATCGAATTATTGCAGTTCCTAGTTCATCACAGAACAGAGCCTGAAGTTTTCTTCCCTGATATTTCTGAGACAACTATACATATTGCATGAATGTTGATATTAGGATATGTGGGTGTTTATTTTTCACTGTCTGTTTGTTTATTTGTTGTTGTGTATGCTGTCATGATCACTCCAATGTTTTTGGCTTGTTTTGTAGCATTTCTGATAGCTTCTGTGTCTTTTTTTTTTTCTTTTTTTTTTTCTGCTGTAGTATTCAAATTGTCCGTTCATGGAGTTAAAAGCTATGCTGAACAGTATCACATACAGTATTTTAGGTTTGTGTTTTGGCTACTTTAAAAGTCTTTTGAAGATATCTTCTGATATTCCAAGGATAAAACAAACAGTTTATTGAACACAAATTGATATATTTCTGGGCATGTTGTCACACTATATGTCACACTTGAGCTACACGATTCTGGATACATTTAGAATCAATTTTTTTTTCCTTTTTTTTTCTAATACAGATTACGATTCTCAATAAACAACTAATCATAATAACATGCAATTTACTAGAGGTTCTGACAAAAATGGTAATTGCTGCAGTCTATTTGAAATATTTATGTATATATTTATATACTGTGTGTGTGTGTGTGTGTGTGTGTGTGTGTGTGTGTGTGTGTGTGTGTGTGTGTGTGTGTGTGTGTGTGTGTGTGTGTGTGTGTGTGTGTGTGTGTGTGTGTGTGTGTGTGTGTGTGTGTGTGTGTGTATGAATGTTCGCTGTGATCATCAAAGATTTAATAGACATTGCCGAATCATTGTCATTTAGGGAATAAGATCATGTGGGTGTTTGAATTGAGATTGTGATCTATTAACGATTAATGGTGCAGCTCTATGTCACAATAATAGAGCCCGCTATTTTTTAAACAGCAGAAATGTAAAAGGGAATATCAGTCAAACTGTGAAAAACATTTAAAACACACACTACCATTCAAAAGTTTGGTGTCTGTAAGATTGTTTTCTTGTTTTATAAAGTCTTGTGTGCTCACCAATGCTGCAAAATCAAAAATACAGTAAAAAAAAAAAAGTTTTATTTAGCGGTAATAATTATAATAATTTTGTTAATACTTTGATAACTGTTTTCTGTTTTAATATATTTTAAAATGTCATGTGATGGCAAAGCTGAATTTTCAGCACCATTACTCCCGTCTTCAGTGTCACATGATCCTTCAGAAATCATTCTAATATGATTTTGTGTTCAAGAAACATGTATTATTATCACAATAAAGTATGAATTTCTTTAATAAAAAATAAAAAAATACATAAAATGTTAGCTACCCCAAATGTTTAAAAGGAAGTGTACCTGTAAGACAACTGTATGACAATTAGAAAATGTCTGATCTGATGTAACCTTTCAGTTCAAATATAGTATATGTGTATAGTTGGCTCTTGTTTGAATATATGCTAGTGTGGTTTAATTCTGTTCAGTTAAGTAAAATATGATGACACTGGAATTCTTTTTGGAGTAGAAACTTCTCAAATTTGTTGGTTTTCAACCAACTTACTGTACTTCAGTTACACCTACTCCATCGCCTACTCATGTTGTGCATTTTGTTAGTGCATTCAGTGTCGCACCTTATGATTACACTTTTTATATCTCTCGTGTCTTCATCTGTGTCGTCCTCTTCCCCGTTTCCTCTTTCCCCCCTTCCATATTGTGCTGCCGCTCCCTGTCTCTGCAGGAACCACAGGGGATCTTGTTTATTTACTCTCTTCTTGGGAATCAAAGCTGTCGCAATCACACGCTGCCAAATTTATGGTACTCCCAAAACCATCCCGTTCCCTTTTTTGTGTCTTTCTTTCCCCAGACACTGCGGCCTCCCACTTCCATCACTGGGGGGATTTGCACAGCGAAGGGCCGATGGCCGGACGGGGCTCACCAGTCGCCGATAAAACATGCGGAAGTCGCGCATATGGAGTTTTTGTTGAGTGGAGCCGGTGACGGAGAATGAGCAGAAGTCCCGGCGGTGTTGATTTGTACTGTGGCAGAGACCCCCGTGCCTAATAAGACCTCAGTCTCTGCATAGTGTCTGACACCACCCTAATACAGCATATGGAAATGAGGCGTGCATATGGCTACAGCTAGGTGAGATCTGACCCCCGCTACATAAATCTGTGCAGCGGCAGCGCAGCGAGGGAGGGTTGTAAATCAGTCTCTGTAGATACGAGAATATTGCGATGCGGAGGTAACGCACACAAAGGTGGTTCTTCGCTTGTATCTTTTTATGTTTTGTAGCCCATCGTTTCCATTTGTTTTCACATTCTTATCTGAAATCCTATCATGAGACTGTAATAATGTGAGGATATGTGTGTGGTGGAGGGTGTGATAAAAAAGAAAGATTTTGCATTTGTTTGCATTAGCCCTTGAATAGATGAATCACTATGTGTATTCTAGTGCGTGATAAGGGTGTTCACAGAGGGCTAAGTGTTGTTATGCGTGTCTGGGTCAGGATTTACCTACATTGAGGATAGTGAAAACCTGAAATCAGCAATATTTCTGGGTTATCACAATGAAATCAGCTTAATGTACTCAATCTAAAAATACAAAAATTATTACTCATATTGGTGATGAAAAATTCTTGGACAAGCAGAAACAATATGAATAAAAAAAGACAACTAAACACACTCTAAATATCTATCCTAAATGATTGTGCTTTTTTCAGGTCTTTAACAACTTAAATTATTGGATCATGTTTTAAATACTGCAGTTCTTTGGATGACTTTTGGCAAAAAATAAGCACAATTTTATTCTATAAAAAGTGAATTTTCCATTTCATTAAGGAAAAGTGGCAGATTATTTAAAGTCGCGATGCAACGGAAGTAGCAGCGGATCTTTTCTTTTGTGCATATCTGAGTAGCGTTTTTTTTTTTTTTTTACTGTGTCTTGGTTCTATCCATCAGGTTGTGGTGTAGTTGCTCTCAAAAAAGAAGGCAGATGAATGTGAGTCTGCATTATGATTAAAATGCATGGATGAATCATTCACAATAAGTTCAGCAACATGCATTAAGATAGTAGATGGGGTAAATTTTCATTTCATGGCAACTTTAACAACAGGAAAATGCAAGAGTCTCATCATCTTTGGCCATTTACGTTAAATTAAACCAGGACCATTTCACATTTCAACACTGCTTTTTCTCCATCTCAATGTTTCTGTTATCGGAGTTCTATTTAAATTTCCATCCCTAGTTTCTATGAGGAGTAGGTTTAGTTTTCAGAGGTAGAAAATATCATTAGCTCAGTATAAAAGCAATGGGAAATCTCCATCATGATAAAACAAGTATTCAGTTTGTTTATGAAGGCTGTCCCCCCTTATGGTGCTCAGCCATCACAAGCAGTAGATATGTCAGAGCAAGACTGATGTATACTGTGTGTGTGTGTGTGTGTGTGTGTGTGTGTGTGTGTGTGTGTGTGTGTGTGTGTGTGTGTGTGTGTGTGTGTGTGTGTGTGTGTGTGTTGGGACGGGGCCGCCCTGCAGCCCTGACATTGTGTGAGCTCTGATAGCGACGTGCACCGGTGACCACTGATTCATCTGATGGCATCTCCCTCCAACGTGCCTACACACATTTTCACGTAGCTGCAGGGTCACAATCCTTGAATGTCAAAGATCTTTTAGCCTCTATTCCTTCCAAAATATCATGAATAATGTCAGCCTTCACATTGGAGAATGTCCAAAAGTCTAACAACTCGTCCTGACAGTCTCAAATCTATCACACACAGGCGCCAGCGTGACCCGTTACATAAATCAGATGGGAAAAAGCAGAGCCGGTCTCAGACATTGATACCATATTGTCACAAATCCGTCAGTGACATCAGAATTTCTTATTTTTTCTCTTCTTAGATATCTCATTTACAAAGAGTTTAGAGACTGCATGCTGAATGATTGGATTGGATTGGCTGATACTGAACAGAAATGCATTTATTTTGTACCAATAACAAAAAGGAACAGGCCACATGATATAACAATGACATTCTGGGAATGTCAAATGAGTTGTGAACCCTCTATACGATTTTTCTCTCACTATTTTTTTTATCAGATTTGTTTTTTTAATTTTTCAGTTTTAATGTGGATTAATTTATGGATGTGTTTCTCCATACATCACTATAAAGGCAAAATGAAACAGATGGTCTCCCTCCCTTCCCCTCTTCTGCCGTGAATCCAGGAGAAAACGGTGCCACCCGCGGTATTGATATTCATCGGCGGACGAGAAAGGCGGTCTAATTCTCCATGTTGAGTAAAGGTTTAGGTGTTAGGCGTTTGTGTTTTTCCCTGATGGGTGCTTTTTGTAAGCGAGTGCCTCTCCTCATCCGTTGTGGTTAGAAGAGTTAATGGACTAAATGCGAGAGAGGAGATAGGAATTCTCCTATTTTCTGCTTCCTACTGTTTTTCCCATTGCCTGGCCCAGGCTGTTAATTTAGGAGAGAACCAGATAAATTAGAGTCATGTGGTCATATGCGATATTTGTTTTTGCTACACAGCTGCAGGTACCCATAAAACGCTCCGAATTTATTTGATTTCGACAGAGGCCTCTCGCTCTAATTTACCAATCTCGTTGTTTCTCTTCGCAAAACCAGAGCCGGCTAATTATTTTATCCCCTTAAAAATAAACGTGTTTCTGAATCTCTTGTGTGGGTAACAGCCTTTGCAAATAGACGGGAGCAGGTTTCTTGATTTTCTCTCTATTGCTGACAATTTTCCTTCTCCTGGTTAACTCCCTGTGAAAGCAATTTGCCCCATACTCAGGAAAGGTAATGAGCAGATGGTACCATTGTAAATGATGATGCGCCCATAATAAAGAGTTGATAAACACAGAATTACAACAGGGTGGTGGGCGCTAAACAGCACGGAGGTCTGCCGAGTGGCCTAGCCCTAGAACATTCCATGCTGCCCGTTGGCGCCCAGTGGCAGACCTGGAACTTCCATTCCCAGCTTTTGCTTTCTCTGTATGATGAGCGGTGGCCATGTTGAATTGGACATATCTTTGACATTTTTGTTTTAATAAGACTTTAAGTGATACTGTGACATGAATTGCAATGTGTATAACCATTCATGGAAAATGTTACTTTTCATGTTAAAAAAAAAAAGTACAGGGAACAAACGTAATTTATGTAAACAGTTGGACGTACAGTATCATGAAAATTGGAATCATTTTTAACCTGAGCATTTATGAAAATGAATTGAGTTGCTATGAAATCTTTGCAGTGTCAAGCATATGTACATTATCCTCTGCTCACACCTTTCCGCACAAACACCTATTCAGTATTAAACACATGAGCCTGCTCTGTTAAAAAACAGCATTAACTATGCTAAAACAAAGAGGTTAGTGAATCAAGAGATAACATTTACATATTAGAATCTTAAAGGTACAGTAACTTAGGGTATTTATTTGAATGATTATAGAGTCAACACTGAATTACAACTGCGTTTGATATAAGAAACATTGACTAGCTTTATAAACGTGTAAAGAATATGAGAATGGTAACGCTAAACCGACATTCAGAGTGGGTGGGATTTGTTGCCCTCCAACAGCTGATGTTTCAGCCACATAAATCGCAGCAGCTTATAAAGTGTAGTAATGTTTCATTTTTAGTGAACAGTACGCTATAAACTTCAATGAGACCTGAAATGGCATTATACTTGGCTGCATCAATCACAGAGATGTTTTGGAGTAGTGTCGAATGATTCAGGGAGCGTGGGAGTTCTCATTAAGCCACTAGTTGTGTGTCACAACATATGAATTTCAGTGAGTTTGACATGGTATCAACACCTTAGGTATATTTAGATATTTATATAAACAAGAAAATTGGGGTATTTACAGTGAATGTAGAAAGTGTATGAGCTCACAGCGCAGACAGTTCAGTGAATGAAGAGTCATCGGAGATGATTAGAAAAATAATGGTAATGTTTTTGTCAGCAGCACCATCCCTTAGCTGTTTTTACAGTGGAAACCAGCGTCGAACGCTCTCAGAGTGAGGAAGCAAACATCTCTCTTTGAGGTATTTGCAATGTAGCAGAGGAGGGCTGGAGGCTGTAGGGCAGTTGAGTCTCTTTCATGTGCTGCTGCTTGGATCTTATGGCCTGGATCCCAGCTGAAACACTCGACATGTGTGGAGCTAAGTGCCCACTAATTTCCCTTTGGATCTCAGACCATGATGTTGAAGTGTCTGTCTCAGGGTGTGTGTGGATGTGTGTGTCCTTCCCTAAGCTCTCTCTTAGCAGGGGATTGCAGCCAGAGCCAATCATTCTGTGTGTCGCCCCTGCGCTGTTTGTACATCACTCCGCGGAGGCATTCAGATACCCGTGTACCGTCCTCATTTATTTCTCAATCTATAATTCATGTATTTACTCGTTTGTTTGCCTACAGATATGACATGCTACTTATGTTTTCTGTTTGTAGAGATATATCAGAGATGTCCAAGAGAAAGATCTAAGTGGTTGAAAACGGAAGATGAAAGCGTGTTGAGAGGGATTTTTGCATGAGAGGGTTTAAGACTGACCCAGAAGGCCACAGATCAGTGCATACATTAATGGATGTGTTACTCACTGTCCGGTCCTCATGCATATTACATTGATCCAGAAGATAGAAGCTAAGCCCTGAGCAGCGTGTGCACTCCTACAAGCACTTTTTCTGAAGTTTTTGCCAAACTTCCAGTTTTGCTCCTTGCAGACAGTCTTTACAGCAGATGATATTCGTCCAAGTCTTTAAGATTTGGAGTCGCTTTGCTGAGAAGGGATCAGGACTTTAAAGCAAGGAGACTTGGAAAATTAGACATTAAAGGGGCAATATATTTTATTACTTTTAACATGTTAAAAGTTTTACCAGTTAAAGTTTAAGGTGTTTTTTTTATTTTTTATTATGTACTTGCACATGCAGATTATAGGCATATAACTCGCCTAATAAAGTTGGTTTTATTTTACATGCAGTGACCCTTCTCATGTCAGTGTTGTTTTGAATTTGTTCGGGGGGGGTTTTCAGTTAAGTTGTTTTCACTGTAATTTTCATTATTGTTCACAATTCCGTGGGAACCTGCGCACCTCAAATCTCACGGAGTAGCTCCGGAAGGATTAAAGGAGAATTGATGACAGTGCTATGGGAGAGGACCAGTCCTGGATTTTATGTTGTATAGAGACAGAGCGTATTTAGGCCACGCCCACACCAGGGGGGAAACCAATCCAACCGTCTCCATTGACTTTGCATTGCGAGAGGCTGCCTCCTTGTCATTTCTTGCTTCTAACTAAAGACAGAAAAATGCCTAAAAGATGCTGTGTGACAAGGTGTACAGCAAACAAGCTAAGAAACCCAGAAATAAGTTTTTATTAGCTGTCGACCCCAAAAAACTAGTGTTTAAGGACATAAAAGTGGATACAGGCAGTTGAGACAGAGCGTAACATGTCTCATTATACTCTGAGAACTAACGTACGCCCGCTGGAGGAGAACATAATCGGCAACACAGGATAGCTTATCTTACAGAAATATAATATATAAAACTGACATTTGGATATTTGACTCACCAGTGACGAAATGTTTAACTTACTGCACAACTGTATTTTTACTGAGTGTCAGGATCCCACAATTTACCCATTTGTTCCAGCATGTATCCACTTTTAAGTCCTTAAACGCTCGTTTTTGGGTTCGACAGCTTATAAAAACATATTTCCGGGTTTCTTAGCTTGTTTGCTGTACACCTCACACAGCAGCTTTTAGGCATTTTTCTGTCTTTTGTTAGAAGCAAGAAATGACAAGGAGGCAGCCTCTCGCAATGCTAAGTCAATGGAGACGGTTGGATTGTTTCCGCCGCTGGGTTTGCGTGGTCTTCAGATTATGACGCGTTGCGCTCTGTCTCTATTGTTATGTTCATATGCGGCAGTCGTCCATGAGGGTCTGCCGCTTTACTTTATACTTACGTTTTGTTGTTTGTTTTATGATTAAGTTTGTTGAACATTTGCCGGTTCCTGCCTCCTCCTTCCCTGAGCCTTTAACGTTGCTACATTAAATTAAAAGTAAAGAAACAAAATTATCTTACCAGGGCTGTTGCCGCTCTCTCTTATTGCCGTCTTTGATTTTGACATTTTAGCTGATGATCAATAAAATGCAGCTCATAACTGTTGCTTTCGGTGACGTGAACTCCATTAAATCTGCATATAGCGCGGGAATTGAAGATCGGATGTATATCCGTTTTGCAAAAAACACATTTATGTGACCAGGTGTAAATGTAAATGTTTTGATAAATCAGATAGCTATCCGATCTGAGAAAACGCATGAAGTGGCGAGGTGTAAACAGCCCCTATGGTGCAAAAGAAAATGCAGGGGGAAAAAAACGTTTAACAGCATTAATTTTCTTAGCACTTTCAAATGTTATTATCAAGTGGTAATGCTGTTTAGCCTTTTCACTTTATTTAGCAGTTATGTTTTTATCTTTATTTTAGGGTATGTGATTTCATTGACTTTTTTACTTACAACTTCGAACAATAATCCACCTTATTTTTAATGTAAGAGTGGATGTGGCCTTTTTTACCTTTAATCTGCGAGGCTTCCAGTGTCAGCCTTTTTTTTTTTTATGTACAAAAAGTCTTATTCTTCGATTTGTTTTACCTATGGCTGGCAATGAATCAAAAGCCTCGCACATTCATGGGAATAAGGCTTTTGCGTAAAAAAAAGAGATGATGATGATGAATAACGCTGCCTAATGGGGACCACCTTGTTGAAATCACATGACTAGCTGGATCACATGACCGTGCTTTAGCTCAGTAAACTTATCTAAATTCATTGTGAATTTGAATTGTGAAATGTGCTATTTGTAGTCAGCGGCATCTGTGACTTAAGTTTGCTTTTGGATTATTCTGCATTCATAAAGTCAAAAACAACCAGTCCATGTCATATCGACCATTCAATGACTTTAGTTCAAAGTTCAACTCCTCTTCTTCCACATTAGATGATTGCTATAATACAATGGTAGTTTTTTTTTTTTTTTTTGGCAGTGTTCAGTCCCAGAAGATATGAGAGATGCTTTATAGTGTATTGGTACCGTGTCAAGATCACACAGATGAATAAAAACAAGACCAATAACATCCATCCCCTCTGGATTTCCGAAGGTCCATTAGCGGAGCTGGCCAGCTGTCAGTCCTTCCCTCTCTCTCCCAGCGCAGCAAATCGCTAGGCAAAGTTTAATGCAATTAAAAGTGCGCAGCGTCCAGGCCATGGATTGGGCAGGTAGCCTGTGCCGGGGATCTGTAGTGCTGTGAGCCAGAGCCTGGCTACTGACAGTAATTAGCACATGCTAGTCATTAACAAGCATAGATCGGGCAGAGGCTCATGTGGCGTGCTGCCACGGGGGTGATACGGATGGGTCTGGTCCCCTCTCTCTTTCTAAGCAGTGTGACCATCGGCTCGGCGAAGGCGGCTGCCGGCCCCTCTCGCATGGCTTTCATTACCGAATTTCATAAATCTGTGTAGATTTATGAAAATTACTTTTAAATGCAGCCAATCTCTTTGAGGGCTGAGGCCCCGGTCGGTCGCGGAGGGGACCCCGCTGTGAGGTTTTAATGAAAGATCATAGTGGCCCTCCAAGACTGTCAGAGAGCCGCACACCCTGAAAAGCCCAAAATAATCTGTTTTACTTTTAATGGCAGCCATTTTATATTCATTAAGATCAAAATGCTGTTTTTTTGCTGGCAAATTGCAAAGCTATTCCACTCACAGCTTGAGAAGGCAGAGGCCCCACAGCTTTTTATCTTGCTCATAAGTAAGCATGGGCCTAATGTGTCTAATGTGCTTTGATGGTGCAGAGACCTTCACAGGTGGCAGAGGGAGGTAGTCATCAAACTCACAAGTCAAATCAAAATATCCACTTCTCCATCAGCTTGTTGCTCTCTCTCTCTCTCTCTCTTTCTTTAACGTCTGTCTTCGATGTTTCGCTCCCTTTTCTCGCTGCGTTCTTTCTTTCCACTCTTTGTCTCCTCTCCTTTTTTGTTTCATTCCTTGCCTCTTGTCATCTCATCTTGCCCCGTTCTTTTTTGTTTCTTTTCTTCCTGTTCACTTTCCTTTTTCCTTTTCCATTTATGTTTTATTTTCTCCCATTTCTTCCCATTTCATCTCATCTTCTTTCCTTTCTTGTGGTCTCATCTTGTCTCCTTTATTTCCCTTTTCCTTCCCTCTCATTTCCCATCTCTTTTCATTTCCCTTTTTCTTTTTTTGTTTCCCCTTTTCCTTGTCTCATCTTGTCTTCTTTCCTTTTCCTTTTTGGTTTCCTTTCCTCTCATCTCACTTCATCTCATCTTTTTTTCTTTTTCAATTTTCTGAATTTTCTGCCTCCTTTCCATGACATTTTCGTTTCCTTTTTTGTTTCTTTTCTTCTTACTTTGTCTCACTTCATCTTAGTTCATCTCATCTCCTTCCTTATCATTGTTTCCTTTTCTACTGGTTTCGTCTGGTCTCTTTTACTTTTACTTTTACTTTTCCTCTTCCCTTTTCCTTTTTTGTTTTCTTTTCTCATCTCTCCTCACTTTCTCAACTCATTTCCTGTCATGTTTTTCTTTCATCTGGTCTTGTCTCATCTTATATTTTTTCCTTTTCCTTTTCTTTTGTATATTTTTATTTCCTTTCCTCTCATTTTTTTCTCATCTCCAATCCTTTCCTTCTTCATTTTAGTTTCCTTCCTCTTGTCTTTTTGCTTAGTTTCATTGCCTCTTTTTACCATCCTCTAATTAATTTTTTCCTTTTATTTTTAATTTCGTCCAATGTCATTTTCCTCCCCTTTTCCGCTGCTCTCCACTCCTCTCTTCTCTCATCTCTCTATTTCTCTCTACTTCCTTCCAGGAGTTCATGCTCCGTTTTTGCAGGTGTGTGAAGGTATAATGATTGACTCTGACACATCTCTGCATAGTCGCATCAAACAGCCACCGCTGCAGCACCGAGGATCTATATTTACCCATCAGCCTCCTTTTTATGGTAATTAGAAACATTCTTTCCCTGGCAGCCGTTAAATCCTAAATTAGCAATGACTTTAGACAATTTCCATGACAACTGGTTTGTTTAAGTGTGATTGCGATGATGATTTTTCTCCGTTGTGGTATGTTCTCTGTATGGTCACTACAGAGTGTTGTTGGTAAGTTAGTCATTGACCCTATCACAAGAGGTCACGTTGATTGTTTCTGCTAAACACATTTATATTATCCTCCTTAAAAATCCGTCAGCACTGTTTGCATATTCATATTTTTGTCATTCCTCTACCTTACATACTCGATGTGTAAACAAACGTTGCCGTATACTAAAAGCACTGTAAATATTTTATGGTTTGGAAGCGTGGTCTTCAGACCATCCGTCCTGCACACTTGAGTTTCTCCCATTGGCCAGCAGAAGGCACAGTTGTAGCATACCCATTTTTAAGAGGTGCACCCCTACACCCTAGTCCTAGACCTTTTCAGCATGTGGGTACCGAGTCCGGGCCAGTGACAGACACGCTGGCTTCAAGCCCACCTCACATCCCCAGTGGCTGCTGGAGAAATTTAGTTTGATTTCATGCCCTGATGTTAGGTAAAGAAAGCAAAGAGCTTCTTTCACATGGACAAGCTATACCTCCAGACTTGCATGTCTGTGAATGTGTGTGTGTGTGTGCGTCTGGCATGGGTAAGGGAATCTGATAACCTTCCTTCATTCTGTGGGTCTTAGGGGTGAGGTGAGTGTGTCGGGCCCTGCCAAGGCGCTGTTTAATGGGCCTCTGAAAACACTCAAAAGGCAGACACAAATGTGTGTACGGGCAGAGGGCCAGCGCAGGCTCAGACGGGGGGCGCACTGATCTCAAATGGGGGAAGGTTGTGAAGGAATGCTTAAGGACAAAACTGTTTGAAGGAGGAAGGTACGAATCGAGCAAACGGAAGGACTTCAGGAGAAACAGAAAATGAGGAACTGAGCCAGTCAATGGACTGACAGTAGCAATGGAGAGACGGAAGAGGAAAGAAAAATATTTCAAAGTGAAAGCAAAGAGAGATTAGGAGAAAGAAAAAAAACCCGAGCATCTGCATGAGGGAGCCGTTGTCCATTCGAATCCACGAGCGGAACACTTTCCCACCTGTCAACATTTATGTGAATAATGAAGTAATTGGAGACAGATGTAATCAGTTCGGGTCTTGCATATTTCTGATATAAAAAAAAATCACATCTCGACCTAATACTGTCTGTAATCTGAAGATTAAATGGCAGCGGGTAAAAATGTGTAGCATTAGCAGTGGCGCCGGTTTTATGTGCTTTGTCAGGATGCATTTCCTCCCAAAAAAATGTTGTGAACATAAAACTGTTATGTTTTAGCCAACCTTGAACATTAAGCTGTTTGTGCCATTAGCGAGTAAATTGAGAACATTTTCTGGCCATTAATATTTATGATGGGCCACAAATAATAATATCCATAAATATCTAAATAAAATCCATAATAATATTATTAATAATATATTTAACCATCATTTTTCTTATTACCACTAAACTGAATTTATTTAGTTTTAAATGTTTTGGCTTAATATGAGGAATATTCCACGTGTCACCTGCTTTTATTTATATATATATATATATATATATATATATATATATATATATATATATATATATATATATATATATATATATATATATATATATATATATATATATAATTTTTTGTTTTGTTTAGTTAATTTTCCACATGGTATAAGTTGTCAGAATATTATTTTAGTATTATTTTATTTTAATATCCAGTTTGTATGTCTTATTTAAATATTTATTTGCCTTTGTATGTGTTTATGTATGGATGCATTGATTGATTGATTGATTGATTGATTGATTGAAATTAATACAATTTAAAAGGTTGCAAAAATGTTTCAAAAGTGCCAATATACATTTGTAATTTGTGATTTCTATTTCAAATAAATGCTTTTCTTTTTAACTTTCTATTCATCAAATAATCTTGAAAAATACCCCCAGTTTCCACAAAAATATTATAACATTGATAATAATAAATGCATTTTGTGCACCAAATCAGCATATCAAAAATATCTGCATTTTAAAATATATTAAAATAGAAAACAGTTGTTTTCCATTGTAATGTTTCACAATAGTAATGTCTTAACTGTATTTTTTTATCAAATTAATTCAGACATGTACATAAGAGACATCTTTCAAAAGCATTGAAAAATCTTACTGACTTGTGAACCCGTAGTGTATGTATGATATATATATATATATCTTATTCTTGGATTCCATCTTTCATTAGTTCTCACAATGTAATAATACAGAAACAAGAACTCTACCATAAAATCATAAAACACAAACTAAGCCAGCTTTATCAATTTACCAACAAATCAGGCATGCAAAAGGACCTGTGCTATAACCATATAAACCAAAGAACAGCTGAAATAAAATAAAAAATGAGCCCTGGCCTAAACAAAATGTAATATCTGTTTTGATATGGAAATACTGAGACATTCACATCCTCAGATTAAATATTAATAAAGTACTGTTTTTTTTACATGTCCATAATATGCATTATGTATTCCTTTTCTTCCACAGTAGGAACAAATGAGAGAGGAAAAAAACTTTGAAAAATGAAAATGGTTGGATCAACTCTCATCTCGCTCTGACACCAAAGCAAGATGTGAGGCACAATAAGGCAGCTTTAATTATGAGCGGATGATTGTCAGAGAGCACCTTTCATTTTGTCTTACTTGATTTCTTTTCTCTGCATTGATAATAAGACACAAACAGACAAAGTGTAAGCTAACTGCAAATGCGATAGTGCGCACACATTAAACTCCTATTCCCGAAGATGTATGAAAAACAACCCTTTGTATTGTATTCGAGCGTGTATGTGTGTGTTTGTGTGGATAATGCAGCAGTGTTTTGACAATGGCTATAAAGTGGAGCAAGTGTCGGGCCCTTGTGTGCGGGTCATCACTCCTAATGCAGAGCGTGTCATCAGTTCCCGGGACAACAGCAGAAATTATGTGGCCGATACATATGAAACAGGCATCATGCATAAACATGGAGTCCTGTGGCGGGAGGGAGGGGGGAGAGAGAGGGACGGCTGTGGCAGGACCAGGGGGTGAGGTGACGTTGCCACGGGGATATTGCTTCTCAGGGTCTTAGCTTAGATGGCTCTTCAACCCTGTTTATTATTCATGAGCTTTGGGGTGGTGTAATAAGCCACACCTCAACTGGGCAGCTGCGGCAGGTCTGTGCTAAGTGATGGATCGTGACAGCGCTGACGGAGAATATATCACCATTAAGATCAAATGCACCTCTCTAGCACACTTCAGAGCAACACACAAACACATACACACATGTACACAACATACTGGACCTCACAGCTTCTGCTATCTGACTCTATCAGCGCCATCAAAAAGAAAAAAAATGTCAGTGTCAACTCACTCCATATTGAAGAAGGTCACAGATAAACCTAACTTCGGCCTCAGTGTGAGAGACTGTATTTGTTTGGTGGGTGGTATTACCAAAATCGGTCATCAAAAGTTATGATTAAGCAATTTTACATGAGTGAAAGTGTTTGCGTAATTACAGCCATGCTGTTATTCAGAGCAATAGCATGACGATGCCTTTATGCAACTGTTCACCAAACAAGAAGTAAGTATTGGGAAACTTTTAGACTCAGTATTGCAGGTTAATTTGTGTGTGTCAACAAAATATGCTGTAGTTACAAATGAAGCCACTGCAGAATAATCATGTGCGTTCACGAGCGACACACAGTGTTTCATTCCATGAATCAGTGTTTTGTGTTTTGGGTCGAATGAATCAATGATTTACTTTTGAATAGATTGATTCAGTTGAATCAATAATTCACTCATAAAGACAGTATCTTCTTGTATTCATTAATGAAAAAGTGTTTTTTAATGAATTGGTTAGTAATAATTCACTATATACACACTTTTTAAGGTCACTCAGCCAATCAAACTTGAAAAGTGATTTTTTTAATCATTTAAAAAAACAAAGAGTTTTCATTACAACTGAACCCTGCTTCGTGTTAGACTGCTCAATATAAAGTTTTCATCTATTTTGACTTGTTTAGGACACATTCCACTTTGTATTTTCACATTACTCCATGTTTCTTTGTCGACCTAACATGTAAATAACATAAAATCATGTTTTGTAACATAAAAACCTGTCCATTTAAAGCCGAATAAATATTTGTACTATGGTACAAAGAGTACAGCAGAGTCTCTACCAAATTACACATTTCCACCATCACACTGTATCTTCATACCACCCAGGCCTAATTTGCATACAAAGCTAATTCAGTTCACTGATATCATTAGCCTCTAATATAGATAGCGGCACTGCAGGTACAGTATTATTACCATTGACTGTCAGCTAACAGAGGCTTTGCAAAGCCGAGCTTTGCTTCAAGCATTGATTTGTCCCAGGGTGCTTCTGAGAAGTGCAAAGAGCTCCTTAGTCACTTGAACTTGGGTTTTCAGTGATCACACTTCTGTAGATCTGTAAATGTTTGCAGTGTTGTACTGTAGTGCGGCTGCTTTCAAGTGTTAAGTGTTATGGTGGGGAATTGAGCCACAGCTCAGCCTGTACAAACACCTCACTCTTGTAAGCTTGTATTTATGCTGTAAATAAAAGCACAGGTATTGGATTCTTTGCTGCCTCAGAGCCTAAACGAGAAAGCGGCATTTTTCTCTCTCTTCTCTCTGTCTCTCTTCAGTAGACTCTGCTTTATAAAGGCAGCGTTATTGACCTTCCATCCTTTGAGAGCCACGCGTTACTGCGCAGGTGAGAAGGATGAGGATACTGGCCCTTTAATTCATCAAAAGCAGAGATGTGTGGAGGGGGTGTCGAGGAAGAAAAAAACAGCCTTAGCCAGTGTCTACAAGCTGCATTCCAAAGGGAGATGTTTTCAATTCACTCATTATAAAAAGGTCATTCAGGGTCAAGTTCAATGCCATGGAAAAGAAGTGCTCGCTGTGCGGAGCACCACCCACACAGTGCTCACCCGCTGGAGAGAGAATTACTGGAACTACGTAACTTAATTTTTTTGGCAAAATATAAGAAAATTAGCCCTGCGTGCTATTTACATTTGGAATAAAAAGGTGGAAGGGAGGGGGAGAGTAAGAGGTGGGCATTACCGATTTGGCGGTGGAGGGGAGGAAGGTGATGGAAACCATAACAAAGTAAACATGCTCTCCAGAAGAGCCGCTCTGTAATGATGTTATTAGTATGCATGTGGCCTAGCCCAAATGTAGCCTATAACAGTCTATGCCCACTTTCACCCACCATGTTTTTTTATTCCCCTCTTCTCCCTCCAATAATGGCTTTAGACTCTATTCAGAGCGAGGGACACTCGCAGAGCATAGGCAGCAAAAGGACGGGATTGGGAGATAATGCACATCGGCAAATAGAACATGACCGCCGTGTCCAGCGTCAACGCCGCCCATTGTCTGCTCTGAGAACAGATGATAGCGAGTGGGGAGGACAACAAAGCTGGGCCACAATGGACCGAACGTATTAAGACTGTGCCCAGACCACTGGCTAGCTGCGTGGAATGGGCGAGAGAGGAAATACGAATGTAATAAATAAAATCAGGGTTCTGGCCACTTTTGCATCCGTCATGAATACCTTCGGTTTAGAATGTGCAGGCTATTGAGGTGCATCTGAGAGAATGGTGGAATGGCGAGGGCAGGGGCTTACGGTTCATTTGCATATGCATGTTATTCCGCATGAAAGGGGGCAGGGCGCAGAGGGGGGGGACTGATGCGAGGAGAGAGAAAGAGGCCATCTTCGGTCCAGCAGTACAGCAAGGACAGCAAACATGTCCGGCTTTTGTATTCACATGTATACAGCATCACTGAAGAGAATTTGTTAAAAGGTGCAGTATGGGATTTTTTGTTTTGTTTTTTTGGTCAAACTTAACAAAATTATATTTATTGAGTGAGTATATGACATTTAAAATACCCAGTTCACTATATTAAAGTTAGTGTAGGCAATGATAGCAGTCACTAATGTAGAAGGGGTTTAACTATTTACGAAAAAATGTTCGTCCAATCATTGCATTTGGTCCGAATGCAATGATAGGCTGACACAGGCAGGTAAAACATCATGTATTTCCATACCTTCGCGCACCCTGCTCGCCCAGACATCACACGTCATCAGCGCGTTCCATGAGGCTATGCAGAGTTGTAGACACAGTCACTGAGCGCCGCAAACAGCAGCCACATTTTACAGTTCGTAATTACCGTAAATAAGAGATGGTAACCTGTGATGTGCGCACCTGGAGCTGTTAGGTCAGTTAGTCAGGTGGTAAAAAGATCTAAATTGTTTATGTTCATTATTACTGTATGGTGATGTCCTTTGAGACATTAGGTAATTTAATGCCCTCTCTTGTGGGGGTTTGCAGACTTTGCTCTGACTGCTTGTTCATGTGTTTTGGAGGAGGAACTTTTTCAACCACAGATGTAATATATAAAGTTCTGTAGTGCGGCTTTAAGTAAATAAAAAGTAAATAAAAAATACATAATTGTTTTATATGAGAATAAATATAATCATTTAAATTTGCCTGTACAATATATATATAGTGTGTATATTATATAGTCCTTCATTTATTTCTATTCAAAAGTAATGCATGATGATTTTTGTATAACAATATTTAGAAAACAGGTTTGAGGCTGTAAACATTCTTTAAACGTGATTCTAGATTAGATAAAATACGAGAGAAAGAAAAACCCACTCCATATCAGTTCCACCTGAACATAACATAAGATGTGTAAAAGCAGTGGAAAGTGAAACTGTGTTAGACTGAATAAACAAGAGGGTGAGAGATCTTTGAACGTCTGAGCCTTGGAATAATATTCTTCCAAGTTTGATTAATTATTGTAATCTAAGCAGAATTTGTTTTTTGAAAAGTCAAAGGCTGACATTTTCGTGGTATTTGTTTGTAATGCTGTTCTCAAAACTCACAGGTCAACAGGTAATTAGCACTTCTAAACTCTCTAGCACATATACGTATGCAAAAATACCATCTGGAAGATGTCCGCTGAGAAGTTTGCTCAATATTTTATTTTCTGACTATAGGAATGTGTCATATATTCTTATGATTTAATCTTTCAACCTTACCTGATGTCTGTCTTTCTTAATTAAGGCTTAGTTTGGTGAACATTTGGATGGCTTAATGACATTATGGTTAGAATGATTAGAATACGGTTTTCAGTCATGTTGTAAAGTGCAAAATGACCAGCATTTTTCTAAATCTGTGACCTGGGCTATAGAAAGAAATTAATACTTTTATTCAGCAAAGATGCATACAAATGACAGTAAAGACTTAAATGTTGCTCTTTTTTTTTTTTATAAGAATTTTTTTTTCACCACAATACTTTTATAAAAGTTATACGAATTGTATTAATTTTCACTTTAGTCTTTTAGATAGATAGTCTTTTAGTATTTGTTTCGCTCCTGTAAGCTTGTGAAACTTTGAAAGTTAAACCAGAGCATTCATAACCACACACTTGCATGTTACTGTATTTGACGATGTAAACTTCCAATAAATTGCAGCCAGGTCTGTGAGGATGTTGAGTCAGCAAATGCTCCCCTTCATCATTTTGATGAAACATCAGTGGTGCCGAGAGATGTCCGGGTGTGTGATGGTCTCAGTGGGGTAACGATTGCACCGCGCGTTCTGATTCAGCTACACACAGAGATGCTGTGCGCCATTGTTATTCATCTCATTTCATACTTAATGGTCAGATTTTCCATTAGCCATGCAATCATCCTGTTTGTGGAATACTGTGACTTTTGCAGAGTTTCTGGAGGGAAATGAGTGGTTTTGATTTATTCGCTCATTTCTCCGGACGCGGCCCTCTCCAAGTCGGCGTGGCGGGGAGAGCATCTTCTGCTCTCAGCCGTACCCTGGATAAAAAGCCATGAATCTCAAGCTGAGTTGGCCAAAGTCAACTGGTTAAATCTGTTATATAGACTTGGCAGTAGGATGATTGAGGAGAACCATAAATTCAGCAGCAGCCTTTACTGTCAGCAGCCTCTCGGGACGTGCGGTCATGTGGATCATCACCTCTGTGGAAGAGCCCCGGCCTGTCCACGACGTTGACCTTTCATGACCCCACCACCATTACAAACTCCATCTGTGTCCTGTCCAGATTTCTGACACCTCTTTCTAGCCTGAACACCTGGAACTTACCAGCCTTAAGACGGCTTCTTCTCTTCTCCAGAAAAGAATTCCTCTCAGAAATCAGCCGTTTGGAATCCGGCCCCTCAGAGGAAAGTCTTCCGCAGTTAAGACCTCTACAGCTCAGTCTGTTTGAACTAAGCCTTTGAGGACTTAGCCTTTCTGTGGGCTAGTGAAGGCCAGGGCTGAAAGGAAGAGAAAGAAAAGGAAAGAAACGTGAAAGAGATGGAGGCAGAAAGAGGGCATGGCTGTGTGATTCAGCGTTCATCTCTTTGCGACATTCTGTGCGCCGCTGCTCAAGGCAGCCACCAGCTCAGGTTCACCAAATGTCACATTCTTGACTCTCTCTGCTTTGCTTTCTATTTTGTATACTGTATATGGCTTTGAATAAAACTTAAATGCTTATGAATAAAATAGAGTTGATAATTAAAATCTGTGTTCAGGGGAAATGACTGAATGAGTGTAAATATAAATCATACAGAATAGAATAGAACGTGCAGTTTGTAACGCATACATATAATTATGTATATGGATTAAAACATGAAAACCGTGTGTGTGTGGGTCTGTGCGTCTGTGTGCGTGTGTGCGTGTGTGTGTGTGTGTGTGTGTGTGTGTGCGTGTGTGTGTGTGTGTGTGTGTGTGTATAATTTAGTTGATTAATCTGTTTTGTTTTTATCATTTGTTCTCTAAAAGTGGATTGGGAATATTCTATTCCGTGCACATCTAGATTTGAGTTTAGTAGAATATCCACAGTCTTCCATGTCTTTAGTAGTATAGTGACAGATCTATTGCTTGTCCCAAATAATTTCAAAGCTTTATATTTGTAGTATTGCAGGAATGCGGAATAGATGGTGTATTATCGCATAGTGAATATATAATATGGTGTGTTATTTTTGAGTTATTAAATGTACTTATATTTATTATAAACAGACACCCTAGAGCTGTGGTTTCCAACCAGGGGGCTCCAGAAAACTCCCAAGGGTGAAGATGACATAAAAAATATTTAAAATCAGCTAAAACAGCAAAAAAAAAAAAATTTTAATGAACAAGATTTTTTTTTTTTTTTTTACATTTTAATTCACCCCTCAACAATAACCACAATTCATACGGTCTTGGAAAACTTGAATTTATGAAGCCTGATTTCAAAAGTGTGATTTATATACAGGAAAATTAATAAAATCTTGAATCTATATGGCCATTTAATACATTTTCTAAATATAATTGTTAGTTATTTTAGTGTGACGCCGCTTTATACAGTCTGAAACATTAATTGACAGAATTAATTCTCAACATTTTTTCTAAATCCTAAAGTTTAAAAACGTAAATTTCCTAATCTCCTGCTGTATTTATGTTTTATTATAATACAAATAAAACTTTTTTTCTTTTTCTTTCTTTTTTATCATACAGTAATACCAGTGATTCTCTGTATTCTTGCTTTCTGCTTGAGTGTGATGGCATGGCAGTGAGTGTATTGTGTCTTGGTTTGTAATTTCGAGGCTAGCATATTGTCCTGAAGCTCTGCTGACTGCATTGAATTTGTTCTTTTGAAGGTGGTATGTCATTATTCTGTGTCGGTATTGCAGTGGTGTACTTTGTAGAGTTTGAAGTCTTTGATTTAGAGCAGATTCTATTGTTTATGATTATGTGGTGTTGGACTGTGTGGTTTAAAGTGAATAGCTGTCTCCTTAGGTAGCATTTTAAGGCATCACATACATGTTTCTGATGTGAAGGCTGTTGAAGATGGGCAAAGTTATTACATTACATCGACAGATATACCTTGACTTCACCAAATTCTAAAATAACGTCATGTAACCTTTGCAGAAAAGGTAATTCCATAATACATTGCGAAAAACTTAACAAAAAAAATCATACAAAATAGTGGATTGTTATAAAATGTATGTTTAGTGCGATTTTTTTTATGTTTCTGAAAAAAGTCTCTTATGCTCATCAAGGCTGCATTCATTTGATAATAAAAAAAATATAAAACAAACTGTTGTTGTGAAATAGTATTACAATTTTAAAATAACCAATTTCTTTTGTGTATTTTTATACTTTAAAACATAATTTATTCACGCATTGGCAAAGCTGAAATTTTAGCAGCCATTACTCTAGTCATTAGAACTGTGTACACAATTATATGATTATATGTTATGACAACATATGTTTTTACATTGCTTTAACTCTTCAAAACAAGTTAAGCAATGTTCAACTTTTTTAATAAGTTATGCAAGATTCAGCTCACTTTTAAAGCCAGTTTAATGTAATTTAAACTGATGTAAGTTGAAATGACTTAAACATTCAAGTTGACTGTACTTAAATTAAGGCAGCAACTTTTTTTACAGTGTAGATCACAAGTGTTTTACAGTATAACACATTTCATCTTTATAATTGTCCTCATGATAAAATGAGTGCTTGGAACACACAGGCCAGTTGTATCGACTCGCAGTACACTCTCAGTACCTAGTCCTCTCAACAGTTTTGGTTGTGTTCTGAAGACAGACTCTATGTGGCTGAGGAGGGTGAGTTGACACACACAGTCTGACCCTTTAACCACAGCCACGGTCAGTACCATGGGATTGTGTGCGTGCGTGCAGGCAGGGTTGAAGCCTGGTCAGGAAATGTTTCCTGGTCTGGGTAACACCCAACTCATCTCAGACAGCTAGAAAACACAGAGGGCAAATGACCATTTGCTTAACACACACTGTAAAAAATGTGGCTGAGATTAGTTAAAATTTGTTGAGATAACTTAAATATCCAACTTAACCAAACTAAACTAAAGTTAACTAAACTTAATATTTTAAGTCAAGCTTGAACACATACTTTTTGAAGTTGAAACAATGTTGGATTCTAAGTTGTGCTAAATAATCGCAGCAATTTTTTTTACAGTGCACCAACATTGACAATATATAGGCCCTGCGTGATACTTTTGTACACTTGTGTGAATCAAGCTGCATATTTTTTCCAAAAGATAGGATTTTTGTAATTGTTCTTCTCATACTGTTCACTTTCAGGACCAAAATCCTCCTTAGCCAGCAGAAATTCATCTAGAATTTGTTAAATTGTGCTTTAATTAAGCATCAGACCCCATCACTTTGTTATAACTCGGCAACCCCCCCTCCTCTTTCCATTCACAGCACAATGAGCCCTGGCAAAATGGAATTTGTCCTTTGTTATGATTAGATTCCTCCGTTTGATCGCAGTTGAAACGGTACGCGAATCAAAGCTTGGCACTGTCTTCCTTTTTTCTCTCTTACACCTCATTCTGCTCATCTCACAGGCTTAAACATTGTAACCATGGCAATGAGAGTTTTGGATGAAAAGAACCCATAATTTTGCAGCGGGATTAATTCTGAAACATAAGATGTGCCATGTGAAATCCTTGTCAAAACCTCGCAAATTCTCCGCTGGCCGGCGTATCCGTTGCGCTCGGCTCTGTGCACCGTGTGATTTGACAATGTGGTAGTTTTTTGACTTATTTCTCCTTGTGCGGCTATTGACATGTTGACACAAAGTGGTTTTGCAGACAGACAGTGCCCATATTTCAATCAACATTAACCGAAACATTGGACAGAGGTAGAGTGGTAAAAGCAGAAGTGACATGTACAGACACATCACCAGACAACTATAATTTCTGCCTGATGCCAGCTGGGAGCTCCAAGAGCAGAAAAAACATTTAGCGTAGCAGGAGAAAACGGAGACGGTAGTCGGCGACTGAAAAAAAATGCCCTGCTGCGTAAGCTTTTATTTTTGGATATTCCATGATTATATGGAAACTACTTTCATTTGTATTATTGGAGGCTATCATAACATCCTTCATCCACAAAAGACATCATGCGCTATACAGAAATGCTTTCTGAAGGGTGAAAGGGTCTGCCAGCTGTTACGAAACTGTGCAACAAGGCCAAATATATTTGCTTAAAATAAATCAATAAATAAAATAATAAAGCAGTTTTGAAATTGAAAAGTATAAATCTGTATTTTGGGCAGTGGTATATTTAAAAGTGCCAAGTTGTTTGAGTTTCATTGAGTTCGTAAGTTCACTGCTGTTCAGTATTTTACACTGTAAGTGATTTTAGTTTAAGATGTATTTACAGCTTATGACTCAATAAATGCACTTTGCCTATTAATACAATTGTTATTGCCTAGCTTAAAGTGATCTTGACAGTTGACCGGGGCGTTCCAATAAAATAGAGACAATTAAACCCTGAATATCTAATCTTGCTTTCTGCTTTTTCTCATTTAGTGTTAGTTATGATCTGCAATATGTGCATACTATTGATTCTATAAGTAGTTTAATCATAACACCAACATAATGAAAGTAGGTATAGGAATAAATTATTTTTGAAAAGGGAAGATAGATAGATAGATTAGATAGATAGATAGATAGATAGATAGATAGATAGATAGATAGATAGATAGATAGATAGATAGATAGATAGATAGATAGATAGATAGATAGATATGTTAGGTTAGGATGATAGATGGATTGATGGATGGATTATAAAATACCAACAGCAGAAATTATGAAGTCAAATATTCCTTCCCAGTCACATTTAAATTATCGCTGTGTATTATAATGCAGGCCTTGCAGACAGACCTCTCCACCTCTGTGTCGGGATCCAGATGTATGTGACGTTAAAGGTGAGAGCATCTGTATTCAGCAGAAAGCTTCAGACTCCAGACTGTCATCAGGGAAGTTTGGGAGCTCATATCCCCTGGATGAAAACTGTGTGTGATGCAGCTTTACTGCCGATTCAACTCCTAATCTATCAAACAAAGATGGGGATTAACTGTTGAGACAGAGCAGGCTTGGCTACTGAGGTACATCTTCCATTCGTAGACTCAGAGTTTTCTTAAAAAATAAAGTGTGTGAAGGAAATGAGGAGCAGCTGATAAAGACCAGTGTTGTTCCAAGTGGAGTTTCAGCATTGAGGTTATTTTCTGCCATGCGTAGGACGCCGAACTCAGCAGAAAATACGTTGACGTACACTGTGAACCTATTTATATCAACACAATCTTATTGAAATATAGGAATGTTTTTCCTTGATTTCGCCCTACTTCACTTTTATTTATTTTTTAAATGTAATAAACTACTCTCCTATTGTTTGAAATAAGGCATCTTTCGAGGATGATACTGTGACAAAAGACAAACAACACTATTTATTCAAATGCTGATAATGAAGATGATTTATGCACTTATAACCACACTTTTTGCTCTTTGATGAATTGCTATTTAATTGAAGTGTTTCCAACTCTAACTAAATCATAAATAAAAAAGGTAATAGTGAGATTAAGTTTGAAATAAGAAATATTCATTATGACAGTTACACTATTCCTCACACAATTGTGAATTCATTTCTCACAAAGTCACAACTGAACTAACAGTCGTAAAGTCACAATCAGAAGATATATAAATAGAATTTTATTTTATTTTATTATTATTTATATTCTGCGGGAATGACAGAATGAATCCATAGCTGTGTTTTTTCTTTGTCAATCTGATTGGTAGACAGGAGGACAGAGTGTAAGAGAGAAGCCAGAGCGCTATAGAGGCTGCAGCGGCACTGGTAACTGTCCAGTGAGATCACAGATTTTGGAGAGGCGAGTTGGTTTGGAGTGCTGAAATCCTGTCCCTGCCCAGTCACACTGATTAAAGATTACACTGTCAGAATGCTGCGACTGGAGACAAGAAAGATAGTTTTTCTTTATTAAACTTTCATATAGGTTTATTCTGATGATGCATTATGAATGAGACAGAAGGTCAGAACAAGAACAAAAGCTCACTATGTTTCTCATTACCTCAGACCTAAACACAAATGCATGCACATAGAAAAACAAAATTAGTGTTTGCCATGAGGTTTGCAGCGCTGGGAAGTTTGTCTGCTTTCCAAACTTGACCAGTGTTTCTCCTGAATGGAAATAACCACATAACCAGGTCTCAGGTCAGCTAATGAGAAAAATGTATTTGTTTATTGTCCGTTCAGTAATGTACCGTTTCTCCTTTGCTTTGAAGCTTGGGATCCTTTTGTCATCAAGTGTCAAGTGTTTTAAATCAGCAAGCCACCTCAGTTGTTCATTCTTGTTTGCAACTGGTTAGCAATGATTTACTCTTTGAATAGCACATTTCCCTCTGGACTTGATCAGTTATTTCATTACTACTTTAAATCTAACAGGTGCGTCATTTTTCATTCATTAAAACATTCATCAAGACAAAGTTGAAAGTTGACATTGACCATGACCACAATTATTGTGTTTTAAATTAGGGTTCAAATCAAGAAATTCCATTTTTGGGCTACTGGACCCTCAGTCCTTTCAGCGTAGTGTGTGTATCTACACATCTGTGTGTGTGTATGTGCATCTCAGAGTGTGTGAAGTCTGTCCAGGCTTGCCTGCGCTGGGCACCATCTCACAATCGCGTTGGGTCTGATCAGTACCTGTGTTAAAATATGCCCAGACTCCCTGCCAGGCCCCCCAGCTGAGACGCTCCAAGTGTCCCGCTGTAGAATGGGACCCAGCCGAAAAAGCAATTCGCACATCTCTTCATTTGATTTATTTATTTGATTAGCAGCGTTCTGAAGCGGGCGGCACGGGAGGGCCAGGTATTTCAGCCGGGACTGTCTGCTCCAGCAGGCCTGGCACGGGCAGGAGATTGGGGTCCTGCCATCGCAATCTTCAGCTGGCGATAGCACCAGGGGGAGAGCCTTCACCCTCCCACTTTTAAATAGAGAGAGGAGTTTTTATCCTGCTGTATTACTTTCCTTATTCCCAAATGCTGCCCAGCTGGCCTGCAGAGCGGCTGTAGCCTATGTCATTACCGCACCGTTGTGACTTGTCACTTTCAGATGACTTGATATATTTAAATGTAACCGGTGATTGCTGAAAAGCAGAAAAGAAATGGATGTATCACCAGCTGATGGAGAGAGGTGACATTAATCTAACCAGCACTTCAACAGAGCACTACGCTGAATTTAAGCAGAAACCGGGAGCAGTCTGTCTCTCTTGTGGTTTTTAGCTCATAATAGACTGAATATGAGATGTTCACAGTGAAATTATGAGCTGTTCTTTGTTGGAGGTCAGGGGTCATGCTAGGGCGTCAGAGCTACAATTTGTAAAAGCAAGGTATTATGGACCGTTTCATTTTTCCATTGCATTGCCTTAAATGGAAGACTGCATACTGTGCTTCACACATGGCACAGTAGTCATTGCATTTTAGAGTATTATCCTTCTAGTCTTAAGTAATTATGGAAAGTTAAGAGCATGACTGAGATAAAATATGAAAAATATGTAATGTGTACAGTAAACAGACAAATTAAGGTGTATAATTTGAGATGATAATCTTTCTATTCTGTGTTAATTTCCAATCAAATTATGAATTTTAAAAAAAGTGAGAAAATATTTAATGATGTGTATTTGGAATGCTTAAAAAGCTAATAGATATCACAATAAATCAGAAAGAGCAGCTAGCTCAAATCTCAGTCTGTGGCCCTTTCTGAATTCATTAAAGTTGACATATTATGGCCCTTTTCACACGATGTAATATAAATCGATGGTGTCCACAGAATGCCATGAAATTTTAGCTCAAAATACCCCCCAGATAATTTATTATAGCTTGTCAAATTAGCAAAACATTTTTCTGGGTTGTTAGATGCACAGGGGGCTTTTATGCACTGATTATAGCACTTAAACACGGAAAAAGTCAGATTTTCATGATATCTCCCCTTTAACTCATGTCCAAGTCAAGTTATTTCGGTATAATCTGGTATAAATTCTCAAACTCCTGAATCAGCACACGTCTTTAGTCCACATTTCTAGTTCTGGTTCCACACCAAACAGCTAAATATAGATGTTGTGCTTCGTCTCTCTCTCCTTTATCCCCCTATGGTACCTGCGGTGGTGGGCCGAGGGTTAAACACCCCCCGGCCCAGTCGGCCCATATCCGAACGCTGAATAAATCCACTTGACTTATCCAAAAGATTAAATTATTTACACATTTAGAAAAGACTCAATCCTCAAATATCACCGACTCCAGTGGCATGGCCTCATAAAGATTTAATCAACATAATTTCTTAACGATAGAGCAGGAGCTATGGGAAGAACCGGGAACGTCTTGTTCGCCAGTCTATCGCCTGCAAGCCGGTGGAGGAAACAGGGGCTACAGCTCTCAGCAAGAGAGTTAGCGCGTGATTGACACATGGCTGAAACCCATCCGTCAGATGAATGGTTCCTGCGCTTGTCCTGTGCCTCGTCTGAAGGGCTCTTGTCACCTTGCGGGTTGTCACTTAAAGACGAATTGTCAAAACAACAGAGATGCAGTTTGTAGCCATGCACATAAACAGCCAGTGGGACGGCCTTAAATGTTTATCGTCCTGTAAAGCTATTGATTTTTGTTGTTGTTGTTGTCATTTGCCGCGTTCGTGTGCAAGTTCGGTTCAGTCTCTAGCTGCTTCCACGTGTGTCGTTCTGAGATGACGGTATTAATGTTTACTGTTTTTTCCCCCTTCTTCTTCTCCAAAATAAAGGCCTCTCATGTCCCAGTTCTCATCATCTGTTTTCACTGGGCATGACTGAAGTGTTGGTCACACCATTTAGAAAGTGATGACTCTGACCTCTGCTTTGCATATGCTTGGTTAGAGTCTCTGATATACTTCAGTCTGTGTGGGATTTGGTCATTGACACTTCTGAAATTGCCTCCTGAGCTCCGTCTCTCTCTCCCTCTCACTCTTTCATCCTCGTATCATTCGCTCCCTTTCTCAAAACCACTAAAACACACACACACACACACACACTTAGGAATGTACGGCAGATTGCCAATTATTACGAACCCCAGCCAAGACTTAGTTTATCTTACTGCTGTCTAGATAGTGAACACATTTGTAATTTTCAGCTCGCATTGTAATAATACTACTACGAATGAATATTAGTGCGCATGCCTTTCTCATAATGTCAGCCGGTGCTTTCCATAAGCACTTCATCTGGATGTGCGGGCATTGTTGTTTGTACGTGCCTGGGGTTCGGTGCTGACGGAGGAAGTCGAGACTGAGAGGCTTTGATTAAAGCGTGAGTGTGCAAAGTGGCGGGATAAGGGCCGTTTTGGATCCCCGCTCAGGCGTGGGGCAGGAGGCTAATGATCAGATTACACTGATTGGCTGCATGAAATAAACATGGCGACGGCGGGGCGCTGTTCCCGAGACGTTGCCGGGTAACGCTGTGATAATTCCACCGTCTGTGTGAGCTACCCCTCACCTGTCTGTCTCTAGAGCACCAGCCCAGGCTTTCATACTAAATACTCTAATGTTTCCGTCCAATAACCTTTTCTCTGCCTTCATTAGATATTCCCTTTCTGCTCCGAGTGACATGTAGCGTTGTGAAGTCCTCGCGGCTTTAAAGTAATATTCTGGAAGTTAAGTTCTGGCAAAAGCTTTTGTGGTTAACACAAGAAGTTGTGCTTATAGTACAATGCAAAGCAAACTGAGCCAATTTTTGGAGAATATAAAAGTGTGTATTTTTTGGAGAATATAAAAGTGTGTATTTTTTAAAAAGAAAAACTGTTGTTCAAACTTGCAACAAAGTTGTACATGTGGTTATAACTTTAGACAGACAAGTTTTTTCAAGCTTATGACTTCTCATGCTCAGCAAAGGCTGTGTTTATTAGATTTTTTGAAATACAGAAAAAAAAAGAATATTGTGAAATATTATTACAATTTAAAATAGCACTTTTCTATTTAAATGTTTTTTTTTCTTTTTCCTGAGATTATAAAAATGGATTTTCAGCATCATTACTCCAGTCTTCAGTGTCACATGATCCCTCAGAAATTATTATACTATGCTGATTTGGTGCTTATGAAACATTTCTTATTATTATCAATATGGAAAAAGTTTTGCTGCGTAATTTTTTTGTGAAAACCCTGATACATTTTCTTTTTCAGGTGTGTTTGTGAATAAAAAGTTAAAAAGATACAGTACTTGAAATTGAAATCCTTTGTAATATACTGTAAATACTTGTCACTCTACAGTCACTGTAAATCATGTTTCTGTCTTGTGGCTAAAAAACTGAAACAACGAGTATAATTTTTATTTTATTTGTATTTCTTTCTTTTTTTTCAGGTAAATCATTGTGCTACAAGTGCTGCTGATTGTACTGAACTCGAAATATTCCTTTAATACTTTTTGGTCTGAACCAGCAGACATCCTTAAGGGTGTGAGTGTCTTCTTCACTCACTTTTCTTCCTCTCATTCTCATCCCAATTGCAATAAACTCATGTTTTTGTTTTGTTTAGTTTTTTTGTCCTTTTTTCCTCATTGAGATCACACACCCCCATGGATGTGTGCGCAGGTATTTCGGAAAGCAAGGCAGTCACAAACGTACAAAGTTCCCAGTAATAATCCATTCGTTCTGTTCTGTGCTGATTCTGGGTCTAAGCCTGTACAATTATTCAAATCCCAGCTTTTAGCTGCAGCATACAGCTCCCCATGGGGCTCTGCCTCTCTAATCTTGCCTTTGGCCTTGCATTTCAAATGGAATTAATTCCCATAAGGAATGCATATGAAGAGAACCACTAGTGGCTAATCCTGCCGTTTAAGTTGCTGAAACTTACACCTGTCATGTTGTCGTAGGCGAGTGGTTTCGGGTACTGATAGCCGGACTGAAATCCACATGGCGGCTCCTTCTTCCTTTCTCTTGTTTATCGGTGTCCCTCGCCAAAGAAGAGTCCCTCCTTCGCTCCTTTCCCCCCTCTCTCCGTGACTTCTGAGACGAGAGATTGCAGGTGTTATTATGGAGGATATGAAGGCTTGGAAACCGAGCGGACGCCTGTCAGCTAATCTGACAGCGGGTGATCCGTAGACGGCGCTCAGGTATGGGGTGAACCGACGGAAGTGGCGCACACCAAATTGAGAATGTGTTTTGTATTCCGGTTACAAACATATAAGTGTTCTGGTTTACTGAATCTCTAATAGCTTGTGTCATGTGGGACGTTTTTACCTGAGGGTGATGAAATGTATCTCTTCCTGTGTTATCTGGTAATGTGGATAGTTTGTGAGTCCTTAGATGGGAGTTGGAGAGTGTGTGTAGTTATGTTTGGGGAGAGGGAGAGCGTTTTCGGTTGCAGCTGGTGTGTGTGTATGCGAGATATCTCGTTCCTCTCCTAGCTGTAGGCGCATAAAGTGAGGATCGGTTCAGGATACAAGCCCATCTGCACACAAGCCCCAGGTAACACGAGCAGCAGCCCAGTTCATCAAACGTACACACACACACACACACAAACGGGACCACTGCGACTCCCACATGTGCCTCATTACAAACTCTCTGTCTTTTTCCACTTTTAAAACTCTCAGCAGTCTGTTCTTCAGCAGTCAGTCTGGGTGAGAGAATGTGTGCTGGAGTGTAATGATGTCTGTTGCCGTTTGAGTGCTCGGCCTTGCGGCTCTGGGCGTGCGTGTATGTTTGTGTGTGTGTGTGTGTGTGTGTCGGGGGGGAGGAGGGGTAATTGAGTGGATGAAGAGGACTGGCTGGCTGGAGCTTTGCTTCGTCCTCTCTAGATTTGGAGTTACCCTTAGCATTAGCTTTAGTGCTTGTGATTGCTGGGCCAAATGCCAGGCTGCATGAGAGAGTGTGTCTGGTGTCTCTCCCCTCGGTGTAGGCACCATCTGCCTGCATGTCCTCCAGGACGTTGCCCGTCCCCGCCGGCCATCTCAGGCCAGGCTTTTTGGGTGATGGACTGCAGGCCTCCTGGCAGGGGGCTAAGAGGCCCAAGGCTGTAGGACCCAGGTCCCTTACTGCCCTAAGATCCCCCCCTCCTTATCATTGCAACCCTCTGACGGTCAAACTACCATGAGAGCAACCAGTCTGGCTCCAACTACACTTCTCTCTCTTGTTCTCATTTCTCTCTGTCTTTCTGAACAGCCTGGTTGTCATACACTCATACTCTTATTTTATGATTCAGTAATAATTAGCAATACAAATGCTATTATTATTATTATTATTAATAAAAAGCATTATTATAATTATATGTTTTATTATTATATATTATATGATTATTATTATTATATTTTCATTATTTAAAACACATAAAAAATTATTTGGTTTCAGATGGTAGATTTTCATTATTTAAAACACATTAAAAATGATTTGGCTTCAGATGGTAGAATTATTATTTTTATTTATGTATTGTCATAATTGTCTAAACTTACACATTATTAACATTCATACCATATTATTATTATTATTATTATTATCTTTTGACATGACAGTCTCAAGAGGAGAGCGAGGGGAATGGAATTGGGATATGATGTTGTTTTTATTTATTATTATTAGAATTTTTTGTTTCTGTTTTGTATACTGTACACTGTAAAAAAAATATATGATCAATAAGTTATGACAACATATGTTTTTACATTGCTTTAACTCATTATAATAAGTTAATACAAGATTCAACTAATTTTTTAAGTTGGTTTAATGCAATTTAAGTTGAAATAACTTTTAATAAAAATTTAAGGCAGTAACTTTTTTTACAGTGTATATGGCTTTGAATCAAACTTAAATGCTTATTAATAAAATAGAGTTGTTAATTAAAAGCTGTGTTCAGGGGAAATGACTGAATGAGTGTAAATATAAGTGTGTGTGTGTGTGTGTGTGTGTGTGTGTGTGTGTGTGTGTGTGTGTGTGTGTGTGTGTGTGTGTGTGTGTGTGTGTGTGTTAAATTGTATGAAATATTTTTCATACAAAATGATCTGCACTTACACATTAATAATGTACATACGGTACCATATTGTTGTCGTTATGATTAGGAATCAAATAACAAATTATTATTCAGATTGTCTTTAATTGAATTAAGTGCAGAGAGACAGCAAAGAGAGAGTGGAATGGGATCGGGATGTGATGCAGGTTTGACTCAAACCCGTGTCCCTACAGGAGACCCTCAGCTCCACTATGTTTCTAGCATGCATGTGACCACTGTCATATACCTCCAATTCATTGCAGGTTTTATGTTTAAAAAATGACCATTTTGTTTACATATCACTGTACCATTACCTTAACCACAGCGTGAGGATCGTTTAACTGACCGATTCAAACACTAAAAGAACTTTACGGTCGATGTCAAGCATGCCACAGAAAGCTTTCCAGCACTAAACGGCTGATTTCTGTTTTCTTTTCTTGTAGTATTCCATTTCTGAGATGGTGGCTTATATATGTTGTCAGCTAAGCAAAGCAGAGTGCAGTTTGTGGCCATTTTGTGGGATGTATTTTAATGGATGGTTAACCATCACATCCCTATCGTAATCTGCATTGCTTCTGGTATCCGCCAGCAGTCTCATAAACACGCAGACTTCTAGACGCATTCAGTGACTCAACAATACAATAACTTTAGCCGTCAGTCTTCTGTCCAACCACTAGCAAGCTGGCCAAGTTTAATTGGTTTGTTTTATTTCCCCTCAGTCTTCAAGAGCTTAGAGAGAAATTCTGCATTGTCAGAGGTCAAATGCACTTTTTCCTCACTGTTAGTTATACGCGTAGAAGAACAAGTTGTTTTTTACAGTAAATAGGTATTTAAATAAAATAAATAAATAAGCAACACATGTTTAATCCAAAATTGTATCCCTTTACTCACCATTTAATTTACACATCTAGCTCCTTATACCAAAAGACTTGTGTAGAATGAATCATAACTATTGATGGTGAGTTTAAAGCGCAATATGGGTTATGGGAGTTTGAGTCTGGTTGTGCCTTTTTATGATTCCCTCTCTTCTCTTTTTTATATGTACTTAAGCTTGTTTCAGTTGTTCATTTTAATGAAAGTGGGAGACTTCACTACTGAAATGTACAGAAGCTAATTCTGTTTTTGTGTGTTTCAGTGTGACTGGCCTGGATTTGAGAAAGTATGGAAATGCTGAACAGTATTGTGTTTGAGGGCAACAAACAAATAAAAGTTACTCTCCCACCCCCCCCACCCCACCCCCCACACCCCCTCTCCCCAGTAAAAATATATATGGTACTTTTCTACTACTAGGGGGTGATTTCTGGATTATTATTATTTTTTTTAGAAGAGCAGGCTTCAGAAGCAATCTATAATTTTCGCACACTAAGGATGCATATATAGCCTATATAGCACTGTCTATAGATCTGGAGAAGGAAGATTTTTTTTCCCCTTCTCTCGTGGTGTTTTACTCCTTATTGACCTGTGTTTTCATACTTGGCCTTTTCTGCTGAAATAAGAACAAAAACAGATCATTTTCTCCCAAGACTCCGACACCCTATCTTACAAAAGTTATACCACACAGTGCTTTATAGATTAGCAGTTCTGTAGTGATTTATGGTTCAAGTGTTTATCAGGCCTCAGCAATTAAAAGTCCTGTTCAGTTCTGTAATAAGATCCATATATGATACTTTCCACGAGGGTTCTATCTCTCTCTCTCTCTCTCTCTCTCTCTCTCTCTCTCTCTCTCTCTCTCTCTCTCTCTCTCTCTCTCTCTCTCTCTCTCTCTCTCTCTCTCTCTCTCTCTCTCTCTCTCTCTCTCTCTCTCTCTCTCTCTCTCTCTCTCTCTCTCTCTCTCTCTCTCTATATATATATATATATATATATATATATATATAGATATATATATATATATATATATATATATATATATATATATATATATATATATATATATAATAATATTAAAAACATATTTTCAATTAATGTAACATTTTGTAAAATGTCAAATATTTTATATTCATATTAAATGAATTTTTGTTCATTCATTCATTCATTGGTTATTACATTGTTCATGTATTCAGTATTTGTCCATTAGATTGTGCCAAAGTTGTGACGTTTTAGGATCTGGCTAATAGTGAGGTTTTGATGTCACTGGCAATTATAAGATGCCACATTATAAGAGGGATAAAGTTATTTGACGTTCATATCCGTTGTTCATGCTAGATTAGCTTTATCAGTAATATCTAATAGTTGTCAATGCAATTTGTGTCTCCAAAATGTATTATTTTTGTGGATCGTGCATTTAAAAAAAAAAGCTTTGCCACCTTTGCATGAACACACTGTTTCGATTACGCACCATCTCCAGCGTATGTGTGGTGTAATTATTCGTAAATAATCCCTTATAGTAATGAGTGAGTATAGTACTTGATAGTAGTTCAAATAATTGTCTTCTTCAAGAGAAAGCTTGTTGAGCAGCTAAGAGGAGTCCTTGGCTCGGCCAGACGTCTTATTTAGACTCGCCGCGCCTGTGCTCAGAAATCCCTGTGTCACATTGTGCACAAATATTTATCTAGGGCTTTTTAAGTAGAACTTTCTGTAAGATGCAGAGGGAGGAGTGGAGGAGAGACAGCCTGCTGGGCCCTGACCCGGCCTGAGCTTTCCAAGCCGATGGCTGAGACTGGCAGACACACTGACGCACTTCTCGCACAGGCAAGCAAAGGAGAAAAATGGCCTTGTCTGCTCTAAATCTTTTAAGCATAGCAGTTGAGCAGTAGGTGCTGGATTGGTGCAGTCTGGGATAGCCGGGCGGTTAGGAAGGCTGGTGGGGTGAGAGGTTGGGGCTGGCAGTCTGGTAGAGTCCATCTCTCCGCCAGCGCGCCGGACACACAGGGCCAGACAGACGCAATGGGAGGAATCAGACAGCCGGCTGCGTGTCGCACGACAGATTGAGACGTCAGCTCGCAGCTCACGGTCCAAAAGCAGGCCTCGGTCTTAATGCAATGCACATAAATATATCTGAGTACAGGCGCTGGATGCTGGCCATGACAGCGCGGCTGCTAGTTTGGCTTCTCTTGATGCAGCGGCTAAACTTTTGCCAGAGCGTTACCCCTGCAGATGAGCCGTGGCTTCTGGCCCGACGTTTATTAGAGCCATGCAGAGGAACTTCTGACTTAATCTAGTGATGAATGTTGAGCATTCATCATGTGTATTAGCTGTTTGTTTACTTGTATTGATCAAATAGTTCAGCAAAAGGAATCTCTTCAGCCTGCCATCAGTCCCACATTTTTTTTAAAGAATAACCGGTATGTCTTTATATTTAATTGGTAGATGTTAATACTGTTAAAAATGTCAGTTTTTTTATTCAGTGAGGATTCATTCAATTGGTTAAATTAAAGTAAATTGGCATACACTTCTAATGATACAAAATTATTTCTATTTGAAATAAATGCTGTTCTTTCCAAATTTCTATTCATCAAAGAATCCTGAAAAAATTACATGATTTCCACAGCTGTTTTCAACATTAACAATAGTTAAAATATTTTCTTGAGCACTAAGCCAGCATATTAGAATGATTTCTGAAGGATCATGTTGCTAAAATTTCAGGAATTAATTACATAGAAATTCATTATTTTAATTTGTAATAATGTTTCACTATATATGTATATAAGTAAACTATATAAGTAAAAATGTTCTTACAATAAAGTGGGATAAGGGTTGAATTGCTACTTCTTGGGCATCGTAATATTAAGGGGTGTCCAATCTCTTTGTAATGGGGACAATTATTCTGTAGCAGGGTTTTATGGTAACATATGGGACACAGAATAAAGAAAAATTATTTGGAAAATCAATTTTTAAAGAATTAGTTAGTTTTAAAGAATGACCAGTCTTTATGATTGCTGTGATGATAATATGATGTTTGCATTGCTGTGAGAGTGTTGGTTACTGCACAATTTATAGCTTTTCTTCCCCCTCATCATTACACACATCAGGTTACTCCAGGTTACAAAATTTGAGTATCTCTGTTTATTAAGATTGGTCAGAGGAAACAGATATGACTTTTGCCTTATTTTCTGTGTAATATGAAAAGAGTGCTCCATTGCTTCTTTCTCCACACACTTATTCACCTGTGAAAATCTCTTTGTTGTTGAATGCTGAAAGTGCACTGAGAGTCCCCTAGGAAGTTTCTTCAGACAGGCTGACCTCTGCACCCTGACCTCTCAGAAGGCTCTATGACCTGATCC